>NC_041406.2:99047311-99049811 GCF_900747795.2 Erpetoichthys calabaricus
CGTCCACAGTGTTTGTGCATTTGGTGAAGGTGTCTGATTAGGAGAGTAGCAATATGCGAGCTTTTATGAATTATCGCAGGGTGCTTGGCTTCTTTTGGCATAGCAGATTTGCTAAGTCTACCTCCAACTCTTAATATTCCCTCTTGTAAAACTGGATCCAGTTTGATGATTTTACTACCTTTTTTTATAAGCTGATTTTTGTATAGGGCTTTAAGTTCTTCTGGGTAAGCCTTTAATTGACTAAAGCGAATAAGTTCGTCTTCTGCTTTAGATAAGTCGTCTACGGACAGTTGATTTAGCCTCATCGATGATTTGTATTCTTTCATATGTTTGTCTATCAGTGTTTTTTGTTTCTCTGGGCTGTGTCCAGATTTGCTGACTGTGTATTGAATTGCCTTTCTCTCTTCTTTCAGACGCATTAGCATCTCTTTGAGCCTAAGGAACCATGCTACTGATTTCTTTAAATTGAACCATTTAGAGTAGTGCTCTACAAGTCTTTTTACTGGTTCGATTTTTTCTTCAACAATTACACAATTTGCTACGCACCTTTTGATTTCTGGATCGTCACAAGTAGACAGATCCATTTCATCTGGTCTCTTAGGCCATTCGTGTTCTGGTTTTATCAGGAAGTTTGGGCCTTGAATCCAAGTTTTATTTTTGACGAAGTTTTCTATTGTTAATCCTCTTGATGCCTGATCCGCTGGGTTTTGTGCAGATGCAACATACCTCCATTGCGAGGGTTGTGTGTGCTCTCTTATCACAGCGATTCTGTTAGCGACGAAAGTTTTGTAGCGTGCGTTTTCATTTGCTATGTACCGTAGTACTGTGGTGCTGTCTGTCCAAAAGATAGATTCTTTCAGAGGAATCTTTAATTCTTGTTTAAACATTTTGTCCATTTTGACTGCTACCACTGCAGCTGTGAGTTCTAACCTTGGTATAGTTACAGGTTTTAGTGGTGCCACTCTAGATTTCCCCATTAGAAATGAACAATGTCTCTTATTTTCCTTATTAGTCAGGAGGAGGTAGGAAACGGTGCCATATCCGTTTTCTGATGCATCTCCAAAATGATGTATTTGTGCGGTCATTGTTTGACCGAATTCAGGAGGTTTAATACACCTGTCCACATTATAATCCGGAAGTAATTGCAAATCGTCCATCCATTTTTTCCATTGCCGAACGTATTTAATTTCCACTTCTTGATCCCAAGCGTATTTTTCTTTACACAGTTCTCTTAGAATAAACTTAGCAGGTAATATGGCCGGCGCTAAAAATCCAAGCGGATCATATATTGAACTAACCACGGACAGAATACCGCGTCTTGTGGCAGGCTTAGTTTGCAGATTTACTTGAAACTTGAAACTGTCTGTTTGTGTGCACCATTGGACGCCCAAAGCTCTTTCAACTGGTAATAAGTCATAACTTAAATCCACATCTTTTTGATTTATTGCTCTGTCTTCTTCAGAAATTGACAGCAAGACCTCTCTGCTGTTGCTTATCCATTTTGTAAGATGAAATCCTCCCTTTAAGCATAGGGTTTGTAGATCCTTGGCCAATTTTATGGCTTGTTCTTCAGTAGCAACAGACTTTAAACAGTCATCGACATAGAAGTTATTTAACACAGTGTTAACTGCTTCCTCTGGTGCTATGTCTCTAGCATCCTCAGCTGTTTTTCTTAAGGCATAGGAGGCACAACTGGGCGACGAAGTAGCACCGAAAAGATGCACTGTCATTTTGTATTCCTCAAGTTCGTTATTTAGATTACCCTCAGGCCACCACAAAAAACAAAGTAGATCCATGTCCCTTTCTGGAACTTTCACTTGGTAAAACATTGATTTAATGTCTGCCATGAGAGCGATTGATTCCTCTCTGAATCTTGTAAGAACTCCAATGAGTGTGTTAGTTAAATCAGGTCCTTTCAGCAACTGTTCATTTAGAGAAAAACCTTGGTATGTGGCCGTACAGTCAAAAACCACTCTGATTTTGTTTTTCTTTGGATGATATACTCCATGATGAGGGATGTACCACACTCTCTCTTTTTCAAGGGTTTGCTGTTCAGTAGGTACCTTGATAGCATATCCTTTGTCTAAAATATCTTTCATGAAGGCTTTGTAATCCTCATGGAATGTTGGATGCTTCATGAGTTTCCTTTTAAGTCCAATAGCACGTTGGTTTGCAACACAGTGGTTGTTTGGCACGTCAAGAGTTTCATCTTTAAAGGGCAGATTGATGCAGTAATGTCCGTTCACTAGGCTTACAGTATCTGAAGCTATGCGCATGAATTTAATGTCCTCTTGTGACATTTCCTCTTTTTCCTCATAGTCGCGTTCTGGAAAGTCTGTATTGTATTGCTGGAGCAACATTTGCTCCACCTTCTTTATCGTCACGTAATTAACTGAACATCTTTTTACTTCTTTGTTGTTTGACTCCTTCTCATAACAAATAACAATCCATCCTAGGACCGTTCTTATTGCAAAAGGTCCATCTCCTTCGCTTGGTATAA
>NC_041406.2:99752000-99789500 GCF_900747795.2 Erpetoichthys calabaricus
ACAAGGAAGAGATTTACAGCACGAGTCAAACGCGGGAACGAAGGTAAATGACGTTAATTTTTGACTGTCTTTTAATACTGTGTAAGCATACATATTAACACATGTGCAATTAAACGTGTGCATTTACGGGGTGATTTCTCAGGCTTAAAAGCTTGCCTTTTATCAAACACGGGAACAAAGGTAACTGACGTTGTTCACTGTCTTTTAATACTGTGTAACCATACATAATAACACATGTGCAATTAAACGTGTGCATTTACGGGGTGATTTCTCAGGCTTAAAAGCTCGCCTTTTACTAAAAAGGTAAATGCAAAACTATTTTCAATCAGTTTAATGAAACGCTCCCGTTAAGGATTGCAATAACATATTCGCGAGATAAAAGAACGAAGTAGGGGGAAATGACGGAAGAGCCGCAAACAGCGAAGAGCAAAAAATTAATTAAACAATTGAGAAGGGAGCGAGTGAAGCATTCAAGCATGTTCATAAGGGAAACAAAGCACGGTGTAAAACGTAAGTTTAAATGAAGTTTATAGAAACGCTCCCGCTGCGGATTGCAATAACATATTCGCGAGATAAAAGTTTAATGAGAAGACACGAGGTATAAACGAACCACACGCCGTGGCGCAACGTTAGGGGCAACAGTTTCAACCATTCTATGATGTGCTTCTCGCAACTGAAAGACGGCACATGGCGGATGTTAGCCGACTTGCTGACCGCAACATTAGGGGCTTCAACTCTGGCGCTGATGCCACATCTCAGTGCCAACACTTTCCAGACTCTACTTAAAAGACACGCCCTCCTCACTGGACAGTTAAAAAGACCAATCAAACTAACGATGACATCAAGTATTACCCAATCAAAAGTAGGAAAGGAGGCATCTTCATAAAATGCGTGTGGGATGATTTGCATGAGACGCTGCTTTAAAAAAAAATGATAAAAAAAATACGGGAGAAATCCCGTCCAGTATTGATTCAAAACGGGATGCGCAATTTCATTCTCAAATGCGGCACGATTCCGTATTTTAAAGGACGGGTGGCAACCCTACAGTGCCAGGTAACCACCCATACAAGCAGATTGTGATTCAGACTAGGAATGCAATGAATGTAATTACCCCGATCTACATACAAGGCGAAAGTCTTGCAACATTCAAAGATGATGGTTTGGGATAAGTACACCATACAACATAAAAGAGCTTATGAAGCCTTGAACCGAAAAAAGCAACATCTCAGAGATCGTAAAAAAAAAAAATAGGAGGTAATGTCGCTGTAGATTTTATTCAGACATTACCAGTTATTCCACGAGGGAGACCAGCAGATGAACTCAACGCGTGTTTAAAATCCATGCTTCTCCCACGCTCGGTTATATGTCGCGTGTTCTCGGGTAGGTACACCAAAAAATGTATACATTTAAGCATGTAATGGACAAACAAAAATGAGGTATACCCGAGGGCACTGCAGTAGTACTTAATCTAACTTTACTTCTTAAATGTTAATGTTTTACTGTTTAATAATTTATACGCTTCTTATATGTTGTTCAAATTCTTTTATCAAAATACCAGTGACAGCGCAATGCACGATAACATGGAGTGAATACACCATACGCATCCGCCCACGGCCGCCCTGGTGTGCGCAGATAGGAGTTGATTCTACAATAAAATAAAATAAACATAAAAAGAGTAATACAATCATCACCCATAAAGCGGATAGTAGACGTGACGTACTATATGTGTACCAGATTTCAAGTCAATAGGTGAAACGGTTTGCGAGCTACAGGTGATTTAAAATCATGGACAGACACACAAATTGCCACGGTAGCAAATTACAGAAGAAGATTTTACTGTTTAATAATTTATATTTATATGAAATGTGCTTCTTATATATTACTTCATATTCTCATATGATAATGATGTTAATGTTGTTTATATTGATTTCTATGTTATTGTAAGTGCATGTATGTGTGTATATATATATATATATATATATATATATATATATATATATATATATATATATAAAAATAATATATGTGTATATGTATATATTATATTATATATATATATATATATATATATATATATTATACACACATACATGCACTTACAAGTGCATATGATAATGATGTTAGTGTTGTTTATATTGATTTCTATGTTATTGTAAGTGCATCTATGTGTGTGTATGTATGTATGTATGTATGTATGTGTATATATATATATATATATATATATATAAAAAATATATGTGTATATGTATATATATATATATATATATACACACATATATTATATATATATATATATATATATATATATATATATATATATATGACAGCAACACTCATAACAATGACAACACAATTACATTGACAATCATGTTACGTTATTTTTAAAATGTTTCCTTTACTTTTTCATAACCTCTTTAACACACTACTTCTCCGCTGCGAAGCGCGGGTATTTTGCTAGTTGCCCTATATAACCCAACATTCTGTTACCCTTCTTAATGGTTTCTGAAAACTGGAAGTTGATAGCGACAAGTCAACTATGAATCCTAAATCCTTCTCAAAAAAAGTTTCAGACCTCCCACTTTTTATTTAAATCTAACATTCTTACTTCCTACATGTAATACTTTACATTTACTTTTATCAGCTGTAACTCTGCCCAAATCTGTAGGCCGTTCAAGATTCTCTATAATGATGCAATGGATTCTAGATTACTTGCCAGTCCACCTAGCTTGCCATCATGTGTAAACATAACAAGATTATTATTTATATTACTATCAAAATCATTTACTGTATATGTATTTAAAAAAGCAGTGGCCTCAGCACTGTCCCTGAGAGACACCACTCTTAACATCACCCTCTTAACTTGTAGAACTTGCCATTTTTCCTCAGTCATACAATTATGTATTTAAGGCCTTCAGGCATGATCCAGCATATAACATATAATCTGTTGGCTAGTTCTCTGCTAAGGTATTACTAATCCTGCCTGTATTATTCACCTCCCATTCCTAGATCCAGTACTTTGCATGTCTTCCATATTCCATTCAGTACGGGTTTTTACATAAAATAAATTTTAAAATTGTCATTTTAACATATGGGCAACATTTTTCACTAAACTACAACACAATACTTGAAATTTATAAGCACATTCTGCTATAGCCCATGTAGTTTAAAAAATCACAATAAGCATAAACATTTTAATAAAATTAAAATTCAAAAATTAGTTTTATGAAAGGAGATGGGTGGCCTGGTGGCGCAGTGGTTAGCACTGCTCCAAGACTTGACTTAGTCAATCTTTGTGTAAAATTTACCCCCTATACCTTCTAAGATTTCCTCAAGATATTCCAGTAGTCCTCTCACATTTATGTTGGACTAACTAGAAATGTATTAATTGTATGTGGTGTGCATATGTGTGGCCTGTCCAATGCCAGTTCCTGACGTTGCCTAAAATTAAGGCAGAATTTGACCTCTGTAGCCCTGAACTAGATGAAGCAGGTTAAATTATTAATGGACAGATAAAAATAGATAACACAATAAAATGCTATTTTTACACATTTTCATTACTGAATTTTTGCATACATTGTCATGTGAATAAAAAAATTAAAATGTAATTGGATCAATCTGAGTAACTATACTGTAGACTAGTGTCTGTAACGTGTATCATAAATAAATTAATGGAAGCAACTGAAGATGAACCAACAACTATCAAATACAGATGTATTACCCAAGAGTCACTGTTGGCTTAGAAAAGATGATAATTTTTCACTAATACGCCATAACTCTATGAAGAAACAACAAACACATCTGATAAAAGGGGCACATGCAATATTATTTGTTTTGATTTGCTGCATGAAGGGATACAAATCAAAATAATAGAAGTGGTAGGTCAATATCCACTCAGTATGTGCACTGCTAGAAAACTGACTGAAACACAGAAAGCTAAGAAGATCCATAGATTTGTGGAATGTGTAACTAAATCGAATGGAAGACAGTGATACTTTGAGGCCTTTAAATCTGATGACATTTTACAGTTACACCACTTGGAATTAATGAGTTACATTGGGTTCTGTGACGTTTTCTCAAACTTGCATCCTTTGTATTCATAGCTGAACATTTTTATTTTACAAATATATTTTACATTTAAGATGTATCTGGTAATTCACAAATACTCTTTCCATTCTCAGGTTGTGCTAATAAAGAATATTTATTAATAAAATAATTGCATTTTCATTTATAATGTTGTATGCAAAGTTTAGACAATGGAGATTCATTTTCCAACACACACACTGTCATGAAGCAATTCAACTACCACTGTTATATCTAAAAAAATAAATTTTAAAGTGTTTTAATCTTAGCTCTTTGTTAAACATTCCCAGATTTCCATCGATTTATGTTATTCCTACACTGTGCAATTTTAAGATCATACTAAAAATAGAATAGCTGATTTCAAGAAAGCATTTAAATAAATAGAAGCAAGTCAGAAATAAATATTTGAATTATCTTTTAAATGGACTTCAAAATGCTATTATTGCAGAATTTATTATAAAATTGAATACTTCACCCAGCTATTTTCTATCAACAAATCAGCTAAAACAGATAAATGAAAAGATTTCAAAGTGAATTATTTGTGAAGTGTCAAAAGCTAAACCTCCACAAATAACCTAATGCTAGAAACAGATAAATTTGACTTGACTGTTTGGAATGTTAACAAATCAAAGTAAAATTCAACCCCCACCCAAATGCTGGACTGCTTAACCTTAAAGTTAATGCATCTCAGCATCTCATTGCTAAAAACAGTTTCAAAATTCCAAAAACACAATTCAAATGAGTTGGTTTTCCTCAAGTATTCCTTAACCACAGTATGTACAAATAATCTGTGATTATTAAATTTGTATAAAAAGCTACATTTAATCTCAGAGTCACATCTTATGGTAAATTCTCAAAAATGCTTTTATTTACTTACCGCTCCTTGACAACTCCTGGTTTAGAAACAATTTTGCTTAAAATTGGACTCAAGGTACTTTTAGATGTTTCCAAGCTAATTGATAACAGTTCTTTGGGCTTTGGTGTAGATATATCTGATCTTACTGATTTTCCTGATCCCTTTTTTTGTATGACATTCAATATCTATAAGACAAGTGAAAATATTACACAGAAATTTTAAAAATTGCCCTCAATTCATTTTTAAAGCTCAGCGCTTTGAACACATACATATAGGATTCTTGCATTTCTACTTCTTAATTTATGTTGAAATTTTACCTTTTAAATCATTTACTAATGAATTGATTAGTTTTTAATGCAATATGGTTTCTCCTGACATCATCTAGAAACACATAATGCAATGAGATTTATGAAATAGGAACAAGAAAATTCTCTGTTCAAACAAACAACAAATGAGAAACTCTTTAAAGCATAACAATTACCTTAATTATTAAAGGGCATTCACAACTGAATTAAAAAATAATCAGCAACATGTTTTAATTCAGAAGACCTCGTCAGTGTGTACTTATTTTATTTGTTTACAGATTATTATATTATTGCTATAAAGGTGGATGCTGTATTCTTTTTAATCATACTATGCTCTTCATTACAAACTTTTTATCACAGTGTTGTACTTTTAAAGACACATAGGCAGAGAAGATTAACTTTAAGGAATAAAATTATGCTTATTCACAGTTGTAGCGCTTTTTACATTTTAGCTGGAACAAGAACTGGCAGAACCTCATAAATGACTGGAGAACCAAAATGCATGGTTCCGTTTATCCTCCTGTGCTTTTAGGGATAATATTTAGGGGTAAATCAAAGTGTGTTACTCTGTTAAATGCATGTGTTTTTTTAAGGAAAATGCCTTAATATTATTTTACTGACCAAATATTAAAAATATTATTTAAAAAAAATATAAGTATACACTCTGTGTAGCAAGATTTCTTATGCTCCCTGCACACTTATACATTTATAATTAAATTCAAAAGTGTAAAACTTTTCTTTTGTCATTCACTGTGCCCATGACAAAGTAGAGAATTAATTATATTTCACCTGTGTTAATGATGTCAAGTTACTTTTTGGTATGCAGGATTTTGCTCTGAGAGGCAGTAAAGTTATAGTTGGTGGACAGGGATCAATGTTGATTTTGGGCCGCAACTGTCTTTCCTTCCACAATTTCAACATGGCACTTGCGTTTCTATTAGGAATAAACTGAGTTATGTAATACCTTGGACCCCTATAGACAAAAAACAAAAAGGTTCATTCACATTAGGAGTTATTATCTAAACATAAAATGTAATGGGACTGTGCCCAACACCAGCCACACCAACAGAATTTACCTAGTTCAGCAAAGAATAAGCCAAAAATTCACTTTTATGCTTATCCAGATACACTCACTCAAAAAAAATACATCTGGAAGGGTCAAAAGAGCAACTAAACAAGGGCTAGTCAAAATGGTGTTCTACAGCACATTGAAATAGTGCTCAGTATGAGACGCACTATATATTGCAAACCAAACATATGATACACCTCTAGTCCTACTTTGTGAATGTTATACCCTCTCTGTTAGCAGAAATGCCTTGCTACTTTCTTAATAAAACTATCACTCGCTCAAGTTTTTTTCTCTCAAGTTTTCACTTTTACATCTTGCCAGGGTTGACTTGCCCAAACATACATTATACAAATCTGTTTTCTCCTATAGCTGAACAGTTTACTTGACTTGAACATTGAGATACTTATTTCATCTTCACTATTTTACTTTATCACATAAAAATCTCGCCCATTTTAATTTAAATGAGGCCAATAAACAAAATATACACTAACTGGCAAAATCACTATCTAACGTGTCACCACATTCAATACTAAACATGCATCTCTCTGTCAATATTTTCTGTGCATCTTTTCATAATTTCAATGTTAAACAGCACTGAAAAGATTGTTGCTAAGGTACATCTCATTTTCTGCAATAGTCTCATTTGCCTCTTGTCACCGGATATTAATACTGTAACTAAAGCCACATTTAGATGGATGACCTTTGTTTATCTGTTGTCATCAAAACAGTGGCAAAACAAACCACCAAAACAAGTTGAGCCAACTTGCTCCAAAGTAAATTAATTCCAACAGGTAGGGTTTGGGTGTGTAAAATGCTGCAACCTCATTAATTTAAATGAGAGCAACTAATATTGTTCACCCAAAACAAAAGTAACAAAGTCACCCTAAAAAGTATGAAGCCATAAAATTTTCTATTCTAGTGCAACAATGCAGAATAACTCAACGTCTCTCCTAATACCTGCCCAACATTAACATACTCAAATGCCAAGGGAAAGCTGCCCGACTTTCCCGTTATCTAGTAGGATCACCAATATTACTCATCTGGGTGTCCCCTACTGCTTATACAGTGGAGAGAGACTGAACCATTTTTGGAGCAGAAACCTGCCAGCATTGGTCAGTTTTCCCAAAAATCCAGAACATGTTTGAAATCAACTAAGAAGCCCGTAGCCTAGAAAAAAAGTATAAAACAAGCTGAGCACAACAAAAGTTTGTCATCAAGCGCACACAAATTCAACCAATTAATAAAAACTGCATTTACTTTTTACAATTTACATTTTGTCTTCACTTGCAGTAAATCACAAAGGAAGCAGCATGATTGAAAGACTTACGATTTATTCTTGGCTATCAATATAACTTAAAACTAGTTAAACATTATCATTAATAACAAAGCATATTGTGTTATTCTGTAAGAATTATACAAAAAGAAGTTAAACGTGTATGCCAGACTTACCAATATAAAAGAAGTTGTTTGGTGACTTCTGGCTGAATGTCATTAAGACGTTTCTCTGTCCAGTGAGAGGATGAGGAAAGGGTCAGCCTTGAAAGAACTTCACTAGTCAAGAAATACTCCCCAATACTCATCAGATAGTTGTTTTTTAACTTGCGCAAATGGCTATAATGAAAAAAACTTTTTTTTTTTTTTGGTTTGGAAAATTGTTCTAAGGTTACTTAGAGTAAGAGGTAAGTAAGTAAGATGTACTTAAACTTTTGAAAGCAAACGAAATTAACACTGTTACTGATTTGAGACACATGCACCATAGTAAAACCCCAGTGACTTGACTAAATAGTGGATCCTTGCAAGATGACTTTACATGCAAAAGAAGCAGGTTAACATATATACCAAAAGTACAGCAATATCCCATCATAAAATACACCACAATAAGATAAGGCTACAGTGAATTCAGTCACTTTTGCATTCTCTATGGCAATACTCAAAGTTGCACAGACCAGGCTTCATTTTCCTCAGCAACAGTACATTCATACTCTTAGAAATGTCTAAATGCTCCTAGGCTAGCTGAGAGATGCAATCATTCCAGAATTTCCTTAGATTAGCCAGAGACTCTTCTCCCTGTGGACCAAGTCCGATATATACCTCATGTTAAAGGAGCCCAGAGGGCATTCTACCTATACACACAAGCCACCTCAGCTGGTTCCTCACAGTCCGGAGAAGAAATATTTCTACTTTATGGTTCTTCTTTATTGTCAAGGTCTTGATCCTATAACATGAAAGCAGGCTAGCAACTCTGTATATTGAGATTATTTTGGTCACTTGCACTCTCATTCTTTTGGTAGCTACCCACAGTTCAAGCCATAGGTAAGCATGGGGATTCTGATTGACTGATAAATTAAAAGCATTGTAGGAGAACTTGGTTTCACTTGAAACTGCTGTTCCTATACCACTCTTTGGGCAATATCACAATCAATCCCACCCTTACTTATGAAAAAGATCCTGAAATATTAAATTCCTCAATTTGGGACATTTGTTCTACACTAATTTATAGAAAGCAAGCCACTCTTAACTGGAGAAGAGAACAGCAACAGATTTGGTGATGTTAATTCTCTAAACATCAAGAAATAACTGCCACAAATAAAAGTAGTTCCTACTTTCAAAATCAGGAAAAATGTCAGTGTTACATGAGATAAATATGTTTGTTAAGGTATGAAACTGTTTTGAGATTTACTATAATCACCTCTGAAAGTTCTATTAACACTAATCTAACTCAAGGTTTATATACCTTGGATGAAGGTCATTCCCATATATACTGAATCTTTAATCTGAAAATGTGAATGCAATGGGCTGTTCTTTGTCTCAGGCCTTTAAACTATAGGGGAAAATAAACAATGTATTTTCTACTGCCTACATTAAAATTGGTAAAAAATAATATCTTTAAAAACTCTCTATACCTGTATTTCCATCTTGTGTCTTTAATAGCCTTTAACCTTTCAATATCCATCCACAGATGCCAATATTTCTCACCCAGAGTTCCGTGCAGGAAAGACTTAAACTTTTCAACTGCCTTTCGAGTAAGAAATTTGTAATACTTGGGTCCTATACTATGGCCATCATCATAAGCTTCACCATCAACATCTTCCGGTTCTTCATCGCTCCACAATTCAGAACTATGTAAACTTTCATGTTCTGATGCATATGCTTTCTCCTCCACAAGAACTCTCTGGGTTTCCATTTCATAGCTCTTTTCTTCAGAGAGCTGTGTAGGCTTCTCAGCTAATCAAAACAGAAATTTACTCAATATTACGTCAACAAACAAGGCAGCTAAATCAACTACATTATAAAATATTAAATTATCAGGATCAGTGTAATCATCCTCCAGCTGTGACAATAACAGTGTTCCAAATGACACCCTCCTCACCTTCAATGGCACTTTCTGATCTGAATTCCATAAATGCGGAGTGTGGTGCATGAGAAGGAGAATCTGGGACAGAAGCAAAGCATTCATCATCTATACTCTTAGATTTCTTAATGTGGTAGCTGCTGGCCATCCCACTGCCTTTAAAAGAATCAGCAGTGCTGAAATCTTCATCCACCCTACTTGTGACATCCTCAACTAACTCCATGCCTGAAATAATACAAACACACTGTACACTTATTCAGGTGAAGCAAGGAAACAAACATAACAATTGCAAAGTTATAACTGCATTTGATTTTCTTCTTTTAAATATGTGAAAGCTAAGACTTACATTTCAGGATAAGTTTGCATTTTTATAATCAGTTTAAGATGCAGCTAAACCAGGCAGTGAACCATTAAAAAACATTCACCTGTTTCCTTTTACCACTGTATTTTTGAAAAGAAAAAAAAAAACGAAGTCTGCTTTATTGCCCACAAAGATGCTATGTGATTTATACAGATTCACATTTTGCTTGACTAAATGAGCTATAAGTGTATTTCTTTACAAAAGTTACTTTTACATAAGTAGTCATCAGGCAATAAAGTATACTAATCCCAAGAACAAAGATTTGTTGTGTAAAATAAATGCTTGTCCAGAAGGAATAAGAATACATTGACTAGAAAAAGGGAAAAAAATGAAACAGGCCAAAACAAGGATTGTCATTATGCAAACAGAGATCAGAACCAGGGGTGTCAAAAAGCACAAATTGCCAAAGCCCAAAATGCAAGACAAAAGTTTAGAAAAAATATTCCTAACTGTTGTGGTGCCCAGGAGGAGTGGACACGAGGGGGCGTCCTCCCTGGTTGTATTGGGGGCCACGGGTACAGAGCTTGGAAGCTCTACCCTGTAGGGGCCCGTGGTCACCGCCAGGGGGCGCCCCAATGCCTTGGGAGTGTTGGACCTCAGTACTTCCGCCACACCGGGAAGTGCTGGGGGGAAGAAGAAAAGAGGCACACGGAGTGCATCCGGAAAGGCAGCCAGCACTTCCGCCACACAGGGGCGTGTCAGGGGAAGATTGCTGGGAACCACCTGGAGCACATCTGGGTGACTATAAAGGGGGCCGACTCCCTCCAGTCAGGAGCGAGAGTCAGGAGGAAGAAGACGAAGCGTGTTGGACAGGAGTGGAGGCGGACCAAAAGACTGAGAAAGGCATTGCGTTGTGGCCAGGACTTGAAGGGGTGAATGGTGCTTTGGCACTGGATTGTGCTCACTATTTCTAAATATTGTAAATAAACGTGTGTTGGGTGAAAACTATGGCGTCTACCTGTCTGTGTCCGGGCTGTACCCCACACTGCATAATAAACCTTTCCCTGATTATGGATTCACAATCCTAATTTTCTTTTTTTAGTCTTTTATCTACAGTATATACAGTAGGTCGGCACTGGCAAACCTGCACCCTCATTTTAAATAGACATGGTAATAATTATGTCCCATGAACAGTCAACACAAATCCCATTCTCATTAGTGAAGATTTGCAAACACAATGTGAATACAAAATGGCAGAGCAATGGCATCACAAACAAAGATAAAAATAATTCACATTGAGAAAAGAAAAAAAAAACAGAACTGAATTCATGGAATTCAAAAACTAAGAATTACAATATGCTTTAGGCATCAAAATAGTAATCATGTAAGTAATCATAACAGTATTAAATAACTTGACATGAAAAAAAGAGGGGAAAAAAAACAAGGTGGGAAGGGTGTGGGATACATGATAGCACTACGTACAATAATTTTGTTGCAAAATAGCATCAGTACTCTACAGAAAATACCAGAATTTGTTTTTGTACCATCTAAGGAAAATTAAAATCAATACATTTTATTGGTACTTGCTTATCAAAATATACTTAAATTCTATATTCTTCTAGATGGCAACTCACTATCAAAATGCATTGTTGGAACATTACTATAGAAGGTTAACTTCTAATGTTACAAATCCAGCTGGGATTCCTACAAAAATGTGTCCATATTTTAGTCATGCATTAAACCTAATTTTGATTTTTACATTAGGAGAATAAAGATTATGTCATAAAATATGCAATTTGTAAATAATAATAATAATTCTTTGCATTTATATAGCGCTTCTCTCATAATGTCAAATAAACCTCAACTGTGCGGTGGGCTTGCGCCCTGCCCGGGGTTTGTTCCTGCCTTGTGCTGGCTGGGATTGGCTCCAGCAGACCCCCATGACCCTGTGTTAGGATATAGCAGGTTGGAAAATGACTGACTGACTGACTGCAACTGTCTCTCCTTAAAGACACAAGTCTTGAATGGCAAAAATGCGTCTGTCTTGTTAAATTTGTACAGAGCTGCAAAAATTATTGTGAAGTACTCTGAAGAAAGAAAAAAAAAAGGGGAAGGTAATCCTAAGCATTAAAGGATGCATTTCCCCCATGAGAAATTACCACGGTAATGAAGAGATCTGAATAGAGAGCATAAAGAGATTTTTGTTTCCTTCCCTCCCTTATGAACTTTATTTATCTCTGACTGTTTCTGAAGATGAATTGCCACAAATTCAACTGCAATCCAAAATAGCTTTGACTAAAATGGATATCCCTGTCTGTATCTACACATTAAATTACAGATTACACAAACATATTCTTCTAAGACATCCATCCATCCATTTTCCAACCCAGTGAATCCGAACACAGGGTCACAGGGGTCTGCTGGAGCCAATCCCAGCCAACACAGGGCACAAGGCAGGAACCAATCCCGGGCAGGGTGCCAACCCACCGCAGGACACACACACAAACACACCCACACACCAAGCACACACTAGGGCCAATTTGGAATCGCCAATCCACCTAACCGGCATGTCTTTGGACTGTGGGAGGAAACCGGAGTGCCCGGAGGAAACCCACGCAGACACGGGGAGAACATGCAAACTCCACGCAGGGAGGACCCGGGAAGCGAACCCGGATCTCCTAACTGCGAGGCAGCAGCGCTACCACTGCACCACCGTGCCGCCCCTTCTGAGACATAATATATTAATTTGAACAAAGTATATATTGTATAATGGATCCAGACTAAAATGTACACTATACAGTAATAATAAATTCCCATCATTCCCTATAAAAAGCTTTTTCTGATATATGCATGTATGTACACATACACAAAAATATATATTTTATTTATTACTTGTGTCATTTGGTTCCAATCACTGCAGTTAAAAGAGGTTCAACCAATTAGTAAGTGTAAATGGGCAATTACTTTTTCACACTGAGCTGCTTGATACTAGATAACTTTGTTAATCAGATAAAGATGTCAAAAAATGTGTTTATCTATTCACTCAGGTTCCCTTTATCTAATAGGAGATTTGGTTTAAGATCCAAACAAGAATTAATAAAACAGGACCAAATACTGTTTCAGAGCTCTGTATGCTTGATAATATTTTAAAAAGCAATGCCAAAAGTATTGGTAAGATTAGCAGATTTAATTGATAAATTCCATTATGTACATATCTAGATGATCCGAGTCAACAACAGAATATAATAGAAAGCCTTTATTGTCCATCCATCCATCCTCTTCCACTTATCCAAGGTCGGGTCGCGGGGGCAGCAGCTTGAGCAGAGATGCCCAGACTTCCCTCTCCCCGGCCACTTCTTCTAGCTCTTCCGGGAGAATCCCAAGGCGTTCCCAGGCCAGCCGGGAGACATAGTCCCTCCAGCGTGTCCTGGGTCTTCCCCGGGGCCTCCTCCCGGTTGGACGTGCCCGGAACACCTCACCAGGGAGGCGTCCAGGAGGCATCCTGATCAGATGCCCGAGCCACCTCATCCGACTCCTCTCGATGCGGAGGAGCAGCGGCTCTACTCTGAGCCCCTCCCGGATGACTGAGCTTCTCACCCTATCTTTAAGGGAGAGCCCAGACACCCTGCGGAGGAAACTCATTTCAGCCACTTGTATTCGCGATCTCGTTCTTTCGGTCACTACCCATACGCTCATGACCATAGGTGAGGGTAGGAACATAGATCGACCGGTAAATTGAGAGCTTTGCCTTACGGCTCAGCTCCTTTTTCACCACGACAGACCGATGCAGAGCCCTCATCACTGCGGAAGCCGCACCGATCCGCCTGTCGATCTCACGCTCCATTCTTCCCTCACTCGTGAACAAGACCGAGATACTTGAACTCCTCCACTTGAGGCAGGATCTCGCTCCCAACCATGAGAGGGCACTCCACCCTTTTCCGGCTGAGGACCATGGTCTCGGATTTGGAGGTGCTGATTCCCATCCCAGCTGCTTCACACTCAGCTGCGAACCAATCCAGAGAGAGCTGAAGATCACGGCCTGATGAAGCAAACAGGACAACATCATCTGCAAAAAGCACTGACCCAATCCTGAGTCCACCAAACCGGACCCCCTCAACACCCTGGCTGCGCCTAGAAATTCTGTCCATAAAAGTTATGAACAGAATCGGTGACAAAGGGCAGCCCTAGCGGAGTCCAACTCTCACTGGAAACGGGTTCGACTTACTGCCAGCAATGCGGACCAAGCTCTGACACCGGTTGTACAGGGACCGAACAGCCCTTATCAGGGGGTCCGGTACCCCCATACTCCCGGAGCACCCCCCACAGGATTCCCCGAGGGACACGGTCGAACGCCTTTTCCAAGTCCACAAAACACATGTAGACTGGTTGGGCGAACTCCCATGCACCCTCCAGGACTCCACTGGTCCACTGTTCCGCGACCAGGACGAAAACCACACTGTTCCTCCTGAATCCGAGGTTCGACTATCCGACGGACCCTCCTCTCCAGAACCACCGAACAGACTTTTCCAGGGAGGCTGAGGAGTGTGATCCCTCTGTAGTTGGAACACACCCTCCGGTCCCCCTTCTTAAAGAGAGGGACCACCACCCCGGTCTGCCAATCCAGAGGCACTGTCCCTGATGTCCATGCAATGTTGTAGAGACGTGTCAACCAAGACAGCCCTACAACATCCAGAGCCTTGAGGAACTCCGGGCGTATCTCATCCTCCCCCGGGGCCCTGCCACCAAGGAGTTTTTTGACCACCTCGGTGACCTCAGTCCCAGAGATGGGGGACCCCACCTCCGAGTCCCCAGGCTCTGCTTCCTCATTGGAAGGCATGTTATTGGGATTGAGGAGGTCTTCGAAGTACTCCCCCCACCGACCCACAACGTCCCGTGTCGAGGTCAGCAGCGCACCATCCCCACCATATACAGTGTTGACACTGCACTGCTTTCCCCTCCTGAGACGCCGGATGGTGGACCAGAATCTCCTCAAAGCCATCCGAAAGTTGTTCTCCATGGCCTCCCCAAACTCCTCCCATGCCCGAGTTTTTGCCTCAGCAACCACCGAAGCTGCATTCCGCTTGGCCTGCCGGTACCTATTAGCTGCCTCCAGAGTCCCACAGGACAAAAGGGACCGGTAGGTCTCCTTCTTCAGCTTGACAGCATCCCTCACCGCTGGTGTCCACCAACGGGTTCGGGGATTGCCGCCACGACAGGCACCGACCACCTTACGGCCACAGCTCCGGTCAGCCGCCTCAACAATAGAGGCACGGAACATGGCCCATTCGGACTCAATGTCCCCCACCTCCCTCGGGACGTGGTCAAAGTTCTGCCGGAGGTGGGAGTTGAAGCTACTTCTGACAGGGGGCTCTGCCAGACGTTCCCAGCAGACCCTCACAACACGTTTGGGCCTACCAGGCCTGACCGGCATCCTCCCCCACCATCGAAGCCAACTCACCACCAGGTGGTGATCAGTTGATAGCTCCGCCCCTCTCTTCACCCGAGTGTCCAAGACATGTGGCCGCAAGTCCGACGACACAACCACAAAGTCGATAATTGAACTGAGGCCTAGGGTGTCCTGGTGCCAAGTGCACATATGAACACCCCTATGCTTGAACATGGTGTTCATTATGGACAATCTGTGATGAGCACAGAAGTCCAATAACAAAACACCACTCGGGTTCAGATCGGTGGGGCCATTCCTCCCAATCACACCCTTCCAGGTCTCACTGTCATTGCCCACGTGAGCATTGAAGTCTCCCAGCAGTACGAGGGAGTCCCCAGAAGGTATGCCCTCTAGCACCCCCTCCAGGGACTCCAAAAAGGGTGGGTACTCTGAACTGCTGTTCGGTGCATACGCACAAACAACAGTTAGGACCGGTCCCCCACCCAAAGGCGGAGGGAGGCTACGCTCTCGTCTACCGGGGTAAACCCCAATGTACAGGCTCCAAGTCGGGGGGGCAATAAGTATGCCCACACCCGCTCAGCGCCTCTCACCGGGGGCAACTGCAGAGTGGTACAGAGTCCAGCCCCTCTCAAGGAGATTGGTTCCAGAGTCCAAGGTGTGCGTCGAGGTGAGCCCGACTATATCTAGCCGGAACCTCTCAACCTCGCGCACAAGCTCAGGCTCCTTCCCCTTCAGAGAGGTGACATTCCACGTCCCAAGAGCCAGCTTCTGTAGCCGAGGATCGGACCGCCAAGGTCCCCGCCTTCGGCCACCACCCAACTCACACTGCACCCGATCTCCTTGGCCCCTCCCATAGGTGGTGAGCCTATATTGTCATTGTAAAAAATTACAACGATATTACAACAGTAAGGCATAACTCAATTAATATTGTCATCAAGGAATTGGATATAAATAGGCAAATACAAAAATTTGTTGTATCGAAATTCACAAAACAAAATGCTGTCAAGACAAAATTTGGCTGTGTGTCATATACAGCGTTACCATGTGACTGAAATGAAACACAAAGACAAACAAAAACATCTTTGGCGAAAATAGATTTTAAAATCTGATTAAATAACATAACATTCCAAACCAACTGCACAATGTTAGAACCATTATTCAGCCTGTACCATGGATGTAAAGGTGAAAGCTGTTGGTGCACAACATGTAACTTTCTGTACATAAATGTCGGCTCTGGGCACAGACAACATGTTTTGTGCACACAATTTAGTGAGTCACATCCTTGGACGAGTACTGTGATTCATAATTTTTTTTTTTTTTATAGATGCACTGCTGTATCCACAGTCTTGTTTGCAAATTGAACTCTACTGGGACCGCTAAAGTAAAACTAAATCATCATACTGGAACAGTTCTCATGATATGCTAGCATGCCTTTGGCAGTAGCAAGCCACAGTTACTGTAAAGCCAAAATTCTCAATGCTTGCTTTTCTGGTCAAATCACATGTTTGTACCCAGTGAAAAACTGCAGGAGATTCTGTCACAGCGGGGAGCTTTGTCAGCTTTATGCAGAGTGTTTTTGTAAAAGGAAATATAACACCAAGTTCTTCATAGATCCAGTCAGGACACACAGCTAAGTCAGTAAGGCATTCAATCCACTATGTGAGAAATGTTTGATGTTAATTCATAAAATAAAAAATACAAAATTTGGATGGTTTTGTAACTTTGTATTATGTAACTTCAATGCAAATATTTTGTGTTAAAATTTAAGACTATTTTTAATAAAAAGGCTTACACAAAATTATGTTAATGATTGTGTATTTGGGCACTGACCCGCATTTATTTTGCGGTGCTTTACATAATATTAATGTCCAATG
Organism: Erpetoichthys calabaricus; assembly: GCF_900747795.2. Taxonomy (NCBI): domain Eukaryota; kingdom Metazoa; phylum Chordata; class Cladistia; order Polypteriformes; family Polypteridae; genus Erpetoichthys; species Erpetoichthys calabaricus. Next base: position 99,769,245 of record NC_041406.2, read on the forward strand.
GTGATTAATATTTTAAGTTCCAACATGTTTGTTTACTTCCTTTAAACACTATATATACAGTAACTTTCTTTAAAGAAAATATTGTGTGAATATCTTACTGTAAAAGCTGAATCACAATATAAATTCTATTGTGAGCTAAATGTATCATCTATTAACTATTTAAAACACACACTCTTCAATATATAAAAAGCACAGAGTAATTAAACTTGGGATTGTACATTTCACATACTTTTCTAGATTAAAATTATTTAAAACCTATTAGGGGCAGTATCCTTATGAATTATGTCAATAAGCACTTTCCTTACTTGTCTTGATCTGACTTTTGTTTTAAATTTTTTATAGTTGTTCTTATAGTTGTTCTTTTATAGTTGTTCTTTGTGTAAAATATTTTGAGATATCATTTTGAATGTTTTAGAGATCAAACAATATAGTTATTTCATTTATTGCTGGATTTGAATTGTTTTCATTATGTTAAAAACTAATTACTATCTTGTGCAGTTCTATTTTGGCTTTTTTTATGGGTGATTTCATTTTGTGCTCTTTGTTGTGTCTATTGTTGGGCAAGGTCAACAGAAAATGTGTGAATGTGACATCACAGGGTTGTATGTATAAAAAGTAAGCATTAGGCACATACTAATTTATCTATGTTTGTGGATATAACCTAAGAAGCCTAACATTATTTTCTTTAAATCTTGATTTTCATTCTGGTCACAAACTTTTTTTCTATCCGTTTGACCATGATCTTTGACTTACATTGTGAATCAGTTTACATGTACTTCCTGTGATTTGTTGATTAATCTTATTCAGACTGAAAAAAATAGTTTATTGTGAAAAGAGCATTTTATTAAAAACACATAAAATCACAGAGGATTTTGTATATTTTAAATGGCATAGTTTTATTTTTATTGTGAAACATTCTATCTCGATTAATGGTTGACATTAACAACAAGTGACAAGAACTGAGCAAAAGTCATAGGCATACATTAAATCTTTGCATGCGCTGAGGGATAAATTTAATCTGTATAGTTTGGGGTCACTGAAAGTCAGAGATTATTACAGTAGCATGAAGTGTAAGGCAAGAAGCAACCTGCTGTTGCCGGTAACATTGGGCATGCACATCGTGGGAGAGGTTAAGATAACTGCACAAAAGTTATTGGGATTAATCTAATTCAAATTAAATGTTAATTTAGTAAACTTGGTACAGATGTATTGACATAAGCAGAGTGGTAGAACAGAGTAGGCACATCGTTAGGATTTGCAGAGATCATGGTCTAAGTTCCCTCTGTGATTTTTCTGTGCCGTGTTACCAGGACTACTCAGACAAAACAATTGAATGGCCTGCAGGGTGGGAGTGTCAGGTTTGCTAGTTGTGTGGCATGATGTTGTGCAATTGTCTATCCAATATATAAATTCATCAAGCTTCCTTCTTTGCCTTTTGTGCTATGATCAGGGACTGAACCAAAAAGGATAGATAAAAAGATCAGGAGCTTAACAAAACCATTCTTGTACATTTCTGAAAAAAAAAATGAAAAAAAAAAAAAAAAAAAAAAAAACATGGGCTTGGCACAGTGGATCAGGGGCTAAAGCTTCTGATGACACCATACCCACTCCCAGCACTTCTGATTCATAGAACCAGGGTCTGTTGATGTTAAAGGCAGCAGCAGGCAAAATCTTTGAATATTAGAAATGTGTCAGGAATATTTCTCAGTTAACAAAAAACATTTAGACCTTCATGTTCTGTGAAGTAAACAACATCCGCCACCTTTTTTCTGAATCCCTGAACATTCAAGGTATGAGCACTAGCCACTTTACCACCAGACCACTCCATTACAAGGTAGCTAAAGTTACGATTATAACTGAACAGTTACTTTATTTATAGGTTTCTGTTAGTGAATTGCATGAAGCTCACTCTTTTCTGCTTGACTATGCAACTGTGTCTTGCAAAGGACAGGAATATCATTCACCATGGTTCCTTCTTGTCATACACCCATGCAGACTCTGGAAGTGTGAGTCAGAAATGCTAGCTCTGCACTACCACATGCCTACATTGGAACATCTGTACCAAACTTACTATACTTTACTCTGATTAAAATCAAATGTATGCCTGCAACATTTGTTCAGTTAGTGGCTCTTGATTGCAAAATACATGCTTTCTTCATCTCTAATTCCCCCCAGATGCTTGATGCTGCTGTCGACAGCAGGTTGCTTCTTGCGGTACACTCAGTGCCGATGTGATGATCACTGCCTTCCCCTGTGACCCTAAACTATGTGAATTAAATTTACCCCTCAATACATACAGAATTAAATATATACCTATGATTTTTGTTCAGCTCTTGTCAATTAATTGCACGTATGCACATCCTTAATCTATGCCTCACTATCAGTCACAGGAACACCTGGAACATGGCACAATGATATGAATTACAACCGGGCAATATCTTTTGCAAAATAACAATAATTATTCCCAAATAACACAATACTTCTGCACAATAACAAAACACATTTGTGAAATAAAGCAATAACTACTGCAAAATAATAACACTAATATAATGTTAATTATATATAATAAATAAAAGTTATTTTATAACATAGTGACCCAAATATCAATAGTGCAGTGTGGGGTTTCTGGAAATTAGAATCCCCAGAAATCTCTCAACTTATTCAAACCACCAATATGAAAGCCAAAGCTTACTTTGTCCTAAATGTGCAATTTTGTTTTCTTGTTTGCAAGTACAAAGCCACATGGAAATGATCCAAACTCTTGTTTTAAATTTCTTACCAAGACTCTCTGAGATACTAAGGTGGCAAGATTTTTTCTGATGAAGCAGTAAATCTTCACGCGTCTGAATAGAGGTTAAAGGTATCTGCAAGGACTGCGTGGTAACCATTTCTTGGTCTCTTTTTGCCAATGTAAACCATTCTTTGCTCTGAGTAAATGAGGTCTAAAAATAAAAACCACGACTGAAAAGGTTAAATATCAAAGGCTGACAATCAACAACTAGCATTAAAAAAACACTATATTGCCTGCCCTAGCAGTTTTTTGTATTGCTTTTTCTATTTAAAATCTCTGATGTATTAAGAGTAAAATATTACAGAAACATAAGAGTCAGTTGATATACCTGAATTGGTTTACAGTTTAGATAACACACCCCAACACGAGAGCAACAATTGGTTTTAGCAAACATTTAATTTGGTAAATGAAATGGAAAAGAATACATAAAATACATTTAATGTAATTAAAAATTATGTATTAGCCAAAAAAACTTTAGGAAAACTATTTAAATGTAATCAACAAATAAAAGTAATCATATTAGGTGCAATATTATCAAAGATATGTACTTAAAATTGGTTGAAATTTTATATTTGTTCCATTGTGACGCCACAGACAGATCTGATATGTAATGACAACTGAATACATCTGCACTGACAAAAACACTTGATTTACTGTATCTAATTCTCTAAAAGATGTTATGCCATCATTTGTTTAACAAAAGAACAAACTCCATAGCTGGAGTGAGTCATAATGTTTTTTTGTATAATAGTTTTTTAAATCTTAATGGGACTATAGAGTGAGGGAATTGGGATCATAGTTGTTTGTGAACTGTATTATTTACTCTAAAACTCGTATTTTGTTGCAAATAAATCAATTAAAACATTTATCCACAAAAAAGAATATCACAAAATTCTGTTTGCAATCTTCCACTTGTATGCATTACTGAGAAATGCTTTACATTTGTACTTAATTTTCAATAAATAATAACTTAATTGAATAATGCATTCATTTTTAAGCATTTAAACTATACCCCTTGCATTAGTTACTCTAAATTTAAAAACAATTTGGTATTACAAAATGTAAATACAGTACATTAAAATATCAATGTTAATATTTCAGGTATGTTTTGCACTTCAATCGTATGTTACACTAAGGTTACAAATTTCTAAAGGAACAGAAATGTGCAGTTTCAAACATTAAAAAAAAACTGGGGATTGCTAACCCTACAGTACACTGCAATAATATTTACTTTGAGAGTATTTATGATTAACAACAGTTACTTGGGCATTTTACCTGACCAAGAGAGGCATAGTACTTCCTCATAATCAGTTCCATTTCACTTTCTGACGAGGAAGGGGGGCTAATTTTTTTTGTCACAGACCAGGGGCGATAACCTGAATCTATCTGCAACTTCATTCCTGCAGCACTGCATTCCACTTGAGAAAGCAACTTGGCAATCCTGCAAGTTAAAAAAGGTATTATTTAACTGAACATAAAGAAAATTAAAATATTGTGGCAGGCATTTCTATCTTACAGAAAACAACCACCAATTCAGCTATTCTAAGTAATACAAAAAGACAAGACTCACTTATATGCTGCAGTGCTAATACATCAGATGAACATATATTAATTGACAAGCATTTTTTTTTAAACTATCATATTGTCCATTTATAAATTTGATATTACCACACTGGAAATAATGGACATGGACATATGCTACAGCAATCAAAGTAATCATATTTCAATAATCTTTTAGTTAAATTTTTTGATGATGTTCATGTAAAACAAAATCACTAAAAGCCTGCAACTGTGTTTTCTTACTTCAACAATTTTTTTCCAAACATGTTTCAATTTAATTATATATGATGAAATTTACTACACTTTTTTTTTTTTTTTTTTTTTAGAAGAGCAGAGCATGAGCTGAAAATCAACTAAACAATGTTATGGATGTATTGAGTGTGGACAGTGTGCCGGTATCACTGTCACAATATATCAATTTGTTTATTGCATTTGTGGTCTTCATGTACAATCTTGTATTGTAACATAGCATTTGCTTATAATATCTTGACTTTTGCTACAATGGGACGCGGTTGCTCCTCTGAAACCCCCTCTTAAACATTGATACAATGGGAAACAAAGTTTTTTTTTTACCTCCTCTTTGCTCGATCAGCTGCAGGCTTGCTGCCATGCCGTGTGATCTGCATGTCATGCGGCACACTTCTGTCATATCACCTATATCCATATATTCGATCTCTTTTCACTTTTACCTTTCCATCAATATTGCATTGAATTTTGATTCCGCATTTGGAATTACATCATGACAACGCAACGTATAACTGCCCATGAGTGAATAACGTTTCTCTCTACAAGAAATGTGTCTGACAATAGCATTAACACAAATAAGAAATGATTTCTCTCGTGGGATTTCACTTTCACAAAACAACAAATCTTTTAATTCTTGTGGATACGCCACTTCATTGGAAAGAAACAGTACTATTTTTTTTTTTTTACCTGATGGCAACACGAATTATACGATCTATAAGTTTCCGACTTAAAGTTTAAATCCGAACAATATATTCAATCTCTTTTCGCTGTTCCATTATTTCACTGAGTAATAATTTCCATTTGTTTGCGCTAATGCAATCTTTACTGTCCTCTTTTTGAGACTTTAGAATTTTCATACTTCCATTATGTCTAACCTGCTCTGCATGTGTACCGCGCCAACATTTTTGAATTCTTTACAACATTCTATTTTGTCATTTACTCTGTTTTATTTCTGGCCCCGGGCGTGGTTAAATCTCTTGGCACAAAGACTCGTCTCGCGGGACATGAAAGTGTCTCTCTGAGAAAATCACGTTTCATTTCCTTCCAACCTTCCAAGATTTTTTTTATAATAGATTTATTTAGCATTGTGGATATTGCTAGCATAAGGCTGGAAAAGTGGCATTTAGAAACTTGAGATTTTTTTCCTGGACATTTTAATAATTGTTTCTTTTCTTAGAGCTGGCCCCCCACTGCTTACAAACCTTTTCAAAATGCTTAGCTGTTTGCAACGAAAAACACAACTCTACATTTCGAAGCAAAAAAAAATTTAAAGTACTGCACTTCACATACAGGCCTCCATAGAAACTTATTCCTTCCACTCAAAAAATAAATTTGAATTTGTCGTTCCATATAGTATTGTATTGTTTCGGCAAGTTAGTCCCAACTTGCCTCATGAAGGATTGTGCACACACCTACTTTTGTCTTCTAAAGACAGGTGGAGAGAACTTGATCAGCCAAACAGAATGTAATCAAAAGGCATGAACTAAAGAGATACTGTATACAGTCATTCCTCACCTATTGCGGGGGTTACGTTCCAGAGCCCCCCGCGATAGGTGAAAATCCGCGAAGTAGCGACCTATATTTATTTTATTATTTATACATATTTTAAGGCTTTATAAACCTTTCCCACACTCTTATAAACCTTTCTCACTCTCTTGTTAACCTTTCCCACACTCTTATAAACACTTCCTATGCTCTTAAACACTGCACACTGCGATCAGACGTCGATGTGTCTGCACTCGCTTTGTGAAGGGGGGCAGCTGAACTCATGCTGAGCAGAAATGGACTTTGTGCTGCTTCTGCCAAAATGCCTGCTTGTCACTCTGTGCATTCGGAAGGAGGAGGAGGAGGAGTGGGGGTGTGTGAGGGCTGAACGCACGTTCGCTCAAAACCCCTCCCCGGAGGTGCAGTACGCTCCTGCCACTTCGCATTGTCAAGGGGGTGGGGAGCTGAATGAACGCGAAGGAGAAGTGGACTTTGTGCTGGATTTGTGCTGCTTGTCGCTCTGCGTGTCAATAATTTAAAAGCCTGTACAGCACCTATTTTCCTGTCTCACTGTCTTGTCTTGCGTGAAGTTAAAATCTTTTATAATAGTGAGATGTTACTCATATCCTTAGCCCGACATCCACATATCATATGTGTTAACAAAGTGTGTTTTATAAGTTTACATGTGTTTAAAGCATGTGGGATGGGTATTTTAAGGCTTGAACTATAAAAATGTTTATTTATATGGTCTTTCTATATCGCGGATTTTCTCCTGTTGCTGATGGGTCTGGAACATAACTTCCGCGATAGGCGGGCAATCACTTGTATTTAAAAACCCGCGAAGTCGTGAATCCGCGAAAAGTGAACCGCGAAGCAGCGAGGGATTACTGTATATCGTATATATCTTATATATATATATATATATATTTCTCTTCTGGTTCGTCCTGCTTCTACTTCAAAACCAGTCCCGCCCACACGCAGCCGGCACGGCATTTCTCAATTCCTATTCGTCCTCTTCCAAACCCTTCCCCACGCTACCTGCGGCTCCTCTTCAAAACCGGTCCCGCCCACACACAGCCGACACAGCATTTCTCGATTCCCATTTGTCCTCTTCCATGTCATGCACTATACTGGCCTGCTGAGCGTAATATATCCAACAAGTACTCGAGGTGCTGCCACAACGGTAAAGTACCTTTACCACCTTTGCGGGAGCCACCTGTGTCTTTACAACAGCATCTTACACAGCAAACATCAGAAGCTAACAATTATTGTGAACACATTCTAGAATACAACTCTTCTCTAGCGTTTGCTTCCATGGGTGCACACATAACTCAACCTCCTGACCACGGACCATACTGTTTTAAAATACACGGGCAAATTTATCACCAAATCTCTCCACTATACGCTAACACTTCTACCTCTCCAGGATATGGACAGTTGTATGTTTTTGACACAGCGCAAGCTACTGAAGTACGCTTACAAAATAAAGCAAACTCTGCATGCAGTGAAAATGTACTTCTCCAGCTAGATTCCATGCTCAGAACCATCAACCCCTTAGCTAAATCATACAAACACATGCATGAAATCGCTCAGTCCAATCCAACAGCATCTGTATGAATGGTTTTCAAGGAAAACCGTAGGCAGGATTTACGACGATACAATGCCCCAACATGTCACACCGATGTTGCAGCGATTTTTGTCTGAAAAGATGGCGAAACACCTGCTGAAAGGGACATTTGCATCTATCTCATAGGCAAATCCTGTAAAAAGATTTCCATGCTCAATATGAATTGCGATCCTATGGTTTACCCACTTTTATTCCCTTATGGAGACATTGGCTAGCACAAAGATTTACAACATGTTCCCATTAAAAGAACCGCCAAGCGAATAAGGCTTACTCAATGCCAATTTTACGCATACAGATTAGCAATGAGGAATACATTTGGTATTTTGCACTCCAGCGGCAAACTATTCCAACAGTACGTCGTAGATGCGCATGTTAAAACAGAGGGTGCGCGTCTCAACTATCTCAGATTACATCAACAAGATCTGCGCGTGGAACTATTAGATGCACTGCAAGCAAACGCTAAAAATAACAACGTACGTGTAGGCAAAATGATCATATTACCGTCCATATTTCCAGGAAGTCCAAGATACATGTAACAAAACTATCAGGATGCCATGGCTATAGTACATAAATTCGGAAAGCCTGATTTATTTATCACTTTCACATGTAATCCTGCTTGGCCGGAAATTCTACATGCACACTGCGTCTTTCAAGAAGTATTTATTTCTTCTTGATTTCTGAATTCCTTTCTCAACGTTTTCCATTCCTATTCTTACACCGCCATATGCTACGGTGGGTGTCGGCTAGTATATACAGTACTGTGCAAAAGTTTTAGGCAGGTGTGAAAAAATGCAAAAAACAAAGAATGCTTTCAAAAATGGAAGTGTTAATCATTTATTTTCATCAATGAACAAAATGCAGTGAATGAACAAAAGAGAAATCTAAATCAAATCAATATTTGGTGTGACCACCCTTTGCCTTCAAAACAGCATCAATTGTTCTAGGTACACTTGCACACAGTTTTTGAAGGAACTCGGCTGGTAGGTTGTTCCAAACATTTTGGAGAACTAACCACAGATCTTCTGTGGATGTAGGCTTCCTCACATCCTTCTGTCTCTTCATGTAATCCCAGACACACTCAATGATGTTGAGATCAGGGCTCTGTGGGGGCCATACCATCACTTCCAGGACTTCTTGTTCTTCTTTACGCTGAAGACAGTTCTTAATGACTTTGGTTGTATGTTTGGGGTCATTGTCCTGCTGCAGAATAAATTTGGGGCCAATCATACGCCTCCCTGATGGTATTGCATGATGGATAAGTATCTGCCTGTATTTCTCAGCATTGAGAACACCATTAATCCTGACCAAATCTCCAACTCATTTGCAGAAATGCAGCCCCAAACATTCAAGGAACCTCCACCATGCTTCACTGTTGCCTGCAGACACTCATTATTGTACTGCTCTCCAGCTCTTTGACGAACAAACTGCCTTCTGCTACAGCCAAATATTTCAAATTTTGACTCATCAGTCCAGAGCACCTGCTGCCATTTTTCTGCACCCCAGTTCCTATGTTTTCGTGCATACTTGAGTCGCTTGGCCTTGTTTCCACGTCGGAGGTATGGCTTTTTGGCTGCAACTTTTCCATGAAGACCACTTCTGGTCAGACTTCTCCGGACAGTAGATGGGTGTACCTGGGTCCCACTGGTTTCTGCCAGTTCTGAGCTGATGGCACTGCTGGACATCTTCCGATTTCGAAGAGTAATAAGCTTGATGTGTCTTTCATCTGCTGCACTAAGTTTCCTTGGCCAACCACTACATCTACGATCCTCAACATTGACCATTTCTTTGTGCTTCTTCAAAAGAGCTTGAACAGCACATCTTGAAACCCCAGTCTACTTTGAAATCTTTGTCTGGGAGAGACCTTGATGATGCAGTATAACTACCTTGTGTCTTGTTGCTGTGTTCAATCTTGCCATGACATGAAACTGTCTTCCACAACCTCACCTTGGTAGCAGAGTTTGGCTGTTCTTCACCCAGTTTTAAGCCTCCTACACAGCTGTTTCTGTTTCAGTTAATGACTGTGTTTCAACCTACGTGTGACATTGATGATCATTAGCACCTGTTTGGTATAATTGGTTGATCATACACCTCACTATAATCCTACAAAATTCCTGACTTTGTGCAAGTGTACCTATAAGAATTGATGCTGGTTTGAAGGCAAAAGGTAGTAACACCAAATATTGATTTGATTTAGATTTTTCTTTTGTTCGCTCACTTTGCATTTTGTAAATTGATAACAATAAACAATCATTATTTATATTTCTGAAAACATTCTTTGTTTACAGCATTTTTTCACACCTGCCTAAAACTTTTGCACAGTACTGTATATTATACATATATATACAGTAGAGTCTCGCTTATCCAACCTTCGCTTATCCAACATTCTGTATTATCCAACGTCCCACTGCAAAAAAAAAAACAAAAAAAAAAACGCATCAAATCGGCAACAAGAACTGCAAGTTGCGAGCGTGAGCGTAGTCTATTTTTTGTTGCAAAGTTCATTTTTTTAGTTACATTTTTCTGTTGTTTTGTTGTAAAACATGATTACAGTGGATTATGTGGCTGGCCCTCTCTGGCGTGCATGTCTCTCACGCACGCACACATGTGTGTGTGTGCACGTGCGTGCGTGCGTACGTACGTACGTCTCTCTCTCTCTCTAACGCTGCACAGGGAATGCACAGGGAGAGACTGAACACGTGCGGAAATCATCAGCGCGCACAAACCGAAAGGGAAACTGGCTTGTTCCTATACAGAGTGTGTGGTCGTGCACAGAGGAAAAAGTTTGGCAAACTTTTTTGTCATAACCCGATTTGTACGTGTTCAGAGATGTTCGTGAACTGAGGTTCCACTGTGTTCGGCTCGTAATGTGTAAAATTATAACATAGTTTGACATTTAACACTAGAATTACCAGAGCCTACGAAAAAACTCGTATATCCGGCCCACCTTAAATCGCTTCTTAAATCCGTTCACACCTCTCCGCCAGCATCCTTTGTCCTCTAAATGTGCTGATAAAAGACAAGCTGCCAGCAGCCGGCTATTCCATCCCCCCACCGACTTAGAACGTGAGCGAAGTTTTCCCAGTTCACGCCTTGATTGATTATGTGGGAGTGAAGTGGAGTTTTACAGTGGAAATAAGAGATCATTATTCTAAAGTAATCTGTGTAAACACATTGTTAAAACAGAAACTTTGTCATATTTTAGTAATAAATGTTACAAAATGTAGTAGGCATAAACTATAGAACGTGTAAAGCCCGAGTTCCAAAGATCAAATAAACACTTTCACAAAAGCTTCAAGGACAATACAACAGCCTCCGTGGCGTAGCGCGTTAAGATTTGCCTCTTAGAGCACAACAGCTCTGCCGCCTCTCAGACCTAAGTTCAATTCCCTGCTAGGGATAAAATGTTGCTTTTTTTTTTTTTTCTTTTTAACCTCAAATGGACATAAAATTTATAAATTGGTATGCACTGTCAGTTAATGAGATCGTTATATTTTCATGTGGGATGCTCCTTTTAAAATATTTTTTTAACAATTGAGACTGCAATTAACAGGAACAACTGTCCTTATAACTGTTATTTTTAAGATCCATAACACACAGACAGACGAGCACTGCGAAATAGGGAGACAGACAGGCAGAGATATATAAATAAACAGGGAAGGCACATGTACTGAAAGAAGAAAAAAGATCAACGTGCGTTGTTCCTGTAGCACTGAATGAGCTCACTCGCTCTAACATCACCCCTCCCCCCCCATCTGACTCTCTACGTAAGATCGGGGGGAGGGGTGATGTTAGAGCGGGTGAGCTCATTCAGTGCTACAGGAACAACGCACGTTGATCTTTTTTCTTCTTTCAGTACATGTGCCTTCCCTGTTTATTTATATATCTCTGCCTGTCTGTCTCCCTATTTCGCAGTGCTCGTCTGTCTGTGTGTTATGGATCTTAAAAATAACAGTTATAAGGACAGTTGTTCCTGTTAATTGCAGTCTCAATTGTTAAAAAAATATTTTAAAAGGAGCATCCCACATGAAAATATAACGATCTCATTAACTGACAGTGCATACCAATTTATAAATTTTATGTCCATTTGAGGTTAAAAAGAAAAAAAAAAAAAAGCAACATTTTATCCCTAGCGGGGAATTGAACTTAGGTCTGAGAGGCGGCAGAGCTGTTGTGCTCTAAGAGGCAAATCTTAACGCGCTACGCCACGGAGGCTGTTGTATTGTCCTTGAAGCTTTTGTGAAAGTGTTTATTTGATCTTTGGAACTCGGGCTTTACACGTTCTATAGTTTATGCCTACTACATTTTGTAACATTTATTACTAAAATATGACAAAGTTTCTGTTTTAACAATGTGTTTACACAGATTACTTTAGAATAATGATCTCTTATTTCCACTGTAAAACTCCACTTCACTCCCACATAATCAATCAAGGCGTGAGCTGGGAAAACTTCGCTCACGTTCTAAGTCGGTGGGGGGATGGAATAGCCGGCTGCTGGCAGCTTGTCTTTTATCAGCACATTTAGAGGACAAAGGATGCTGGCGGAGAGGTGTGAACGGATTTAAGAAGTGATTTAAGGTGGGCCGGATATACGAGTTTTTTCGTAGGCTCTGGTAATTCTAGTGTTAATAGACTTTTTCTTAACACCTCCCATTATCCGACATTTTCTCTTATCCGACGTTCTGCCAGCCTGTTTATGTTGGATAAGCGAGACTCTACTGTATATTATATATATATATATATATATATATATATATATATATATATATATATATATATATACACACACATATACATATACACACACACACATATATATATATATATATATATATATATACATAGATACATACATACATATAAAAATCCTTCAACACGACAAGACTTTTTGGAAGAGAGATTTTTTTTCCAAGTCCCGTGAGACGAGAATATTGCCATGAGATTCTTTCAAGTCACGCCCACCTCTCAAACAAGACCATGGTCCTCCCAGCTCTCATTCATGTGAATGCTTTTGTCAGACACACTTCCTGCACTCTCAACTCTTAAAAACATTTTAATGTTTTCCTCACTTTAAGTTCTCAATTAAAGAGTATTACAGTATGTCCAAATCTTATTGAAGAATTTCATCACAAAGGGTTATCAACATAAAAAATGAGTATATGTGGAATCCTAGCACTGAGAAACGAGAAGTCAAATAAATTAACGCGACAAATGTCGATTGGTTACACGGCAAATTGGTTAAATGCATATCGATAGATTATGCTGAAACAGTTTTGATCGTGCAGAAGATGAAAACAACAACTTACAATATCCCAAAGAATATCTACAACCATTAACAACGTCCGGTCTTACAACGAATGACTGTAGAAAGAAGGATGTATCCAAGAAAGGTAATGTAGTATATCTTCAGGGGATAACATCAGACAACAACAATGATCTTGATATGCCATTCGTATTAAAACGTTAACAGTTTCTGGTTAGAATAGCTTTTGCAAAGACAATTAACAAATCTCCGAGCCAAACATTCGAAAAACTCATTTTATTTAATAGAGAGAGAAAGAAACGAAATTCAATCACAGGCAGTTATACACTGCATTCATGCAAATGTAACAATTCCCATGAAAATTAAAATCTGTTTAAATTGTACATCCGTATCCCCATATGCGAGCGGCAGGACCTCAGAGGCTAGCATGTAGCACAGGCCAGGGAGTTGGTGACCAAAGCGAACAGGGGGCAAAGCCTCCTAGTTTATATATAATTTTAATCAGTCTATCACAGATATCCTATTTTAGGCACAGCAGCAGGGCAGAGAAACCATTACTGCCTCACAGCACTGAGTGCTCAGTTTCGAGTATTAGATCAGCCAGGGCTTGTATGGAGTTTGCCACATTCTCCCTACATCTGCATAGACAGACAGTCAGTAATTCTGGAAGATTGTCTGTTTTATGGAAATGTATCATTAATAAAATAACAAAATATTGTTCCTAGCTGTGTTGTGGAATAAATAACATTTATACACTTTCCAACTGAACATACAACTTTGGACACATGTGAAATCTAGTGTATCTTAAAGCTTAAACATTTAATCACTTTCATTTCTTTTAAAAAACATTACACATTTTGCACATGAGGCTAAAATCCATAATTTTCAAAACTGAAGTTAACAAATGATATCCATCTGATTTTAATCAAATGTCATATTAATTTTCTTATACAGAAACATGCAATGCACTGCAAGTTTATTACTTGGTTTTGTAAACCTGCTTACTGTAAAAACCAAGTATGCAAAAAAGGTGCCTATCCCATCTGTTTCTGAGCACAAGGTAGAGACCAGGGCAAACAGCCACAGGCACATATAAACTCAGGATACTGACATTGTGAGGCTACAGTGCTAGCCACTAGGCAACTCATATTGTAACTGTCTTATTCTTGTATCCAGGTTGTAGCTACACATACATTTTTTGACAATAATTTTGAACTTTGATATTACTATATAACCATAATAATATTTTACACAAAATACAAAATAAGACTTTAATACAAAACATGACTTTAAAAATGTACGTATTAATCTTTCTGCAAATAGCAAAGCTAGTGTGTTAGTTATATCACAGGGCTAGCTACAGTGTGAAAAAAAGCAATTACAGTGGAACCTCGGTTCACAACCATAATTCGCTCCAAAACTCTGGTCGTAAACCGATTTGGTCGTGAACCGAAGCAATTTCCCCCATAGGACTGTATGTAAATACAATTAATCCGTTCCAGACCATACGAACTGTATATAAATATATATATTTTTTTAAGCACAAATAGTTAATTAAACCATAGAATGCACAGTGTAATATTCAATGTTTTTACATTTAGTTTACTAACACTGAGAAAACCTTGAACAACAGAGAAAACTAACACTGCAATAGTTCGCGCTATAGCGCTACCAACAGCTGGCTAAAAACACTTTTTTTTAATGAGTTTTAAGCACAAGGAAAAAAATGAACACTTGAAAAAAATTCGTAATTTAATAAACCACCAAGAAAAAATATTGCAACAATGCATGCTACGAACCGATCGCAATAAACAGAAGTGAAAACAAAATCAAGCCAAGTGCATTCTTCAACTGCCTTCCTACCTTATGCGTCCAGCTCTCTCTCTCGCGCTGCCTGTGTGTCTGCACCTCTCTCGCGCTGCCTGTGTGTATGTGTGTGTGTGTGTCGAGTGCTCTCTCTCTCTCTCGCTCGCTGCACAGGAAATGCACAGGGAGAGACTGAACATGGACAAACCGAAAGGGAAACTGGCTTGTTCGTATACCAAGTGTGTGGTCATGAACCGAGGCAAAAGTTTGGCAAACTTATTGGTCGTAAACCGATTTGTACATGTACCGAGAAGTTAGTGAACTGAGGTTCCACTGTATTTACAGCCATATGTTTTAACAAACTGAAAGAACCGTTCATACTGTATATGCAAATTGTTGAAATCCCTTCCTTATTTGATGTAGGACGATGATAAAACTGCCGTTTTCTCAATCCCCTTCCCCCCTTTTTCAATCTAAACATTGATGGAATTTAAAGATGGGGTGGTCACTCAAGCTAATTAGAAAATGCTCTATGGCTTCATTATACAAATTACCTAACATGATACAAAGGAACAGATAGAATGTTTTTGAGCACATATAGTTTGGTAAATATTTTGACTCCAGCTACTACTGGAATATTTGGGTCTAACAGCACACAAGTCATTGGGAAATGACTAGGCTTTGCTATTGGTTCTTAAGTTTTAGAAGGCAAAACTGACTGGTAGGTGAAAATGATCAATGAAACCCACTTAATAAACAAGATGATGGCAAGTAGTTGGCACTTGTTCTTCACAGTAGAAAATATTTAATGAAGTTAAAAAAAAAATTTCATATGCAATGCTTAAAGTACATTTTTTTTCTTTACAGCTGAACTTCAGTAAAAGTATGAAGTGCAGTTGGCAAAAATTACTCTGAAAACTACAATCTGTGTAGAAATGTAAATAATGTACACAGAGTAAAAGTAAAGCACTTCTACTCACCTCTGCTTGTGTGCCATTGTGAGTTGTCTTTTGCTACATAAAAGCCTGGCATTTTTAAACTGTGTGTGTTGCTATTTCAGTTCAGGTAGTTCATAGTGAATATACCTTCCTGGGGAGTAGGTGGCTACACAATTCACTTAATGTATGAATATGTATTACTGTATTTTGGCAGTTGACAACAGAGAGGATTAGAGGTCTAAAGACAATCGAGACAAAATTTGATATAGAGGTGCAGTGTAAAAGCAGACAATAAGTGTATCACAGAGACATACAAATGAATGTTCTGGTGTTAGTGAACATTTCAGACACAAAACTTTAATGAATATAAAGACAAACACACATGATCCTCCACAATTCATGAAGACAGTCAAGTGTTGTATTAAAATTACAAAAAAAAAATGGTTTCATTTTTAGTTCCCTCCTCCATTTATTTCTAGTTTTTATACATTTTTCATTTTAGTTACAAAAATGTTTTTTTCTATTAATGCCACTTTTCATTTTAGATTCTGTTAAGAAAAAAAGCCATTGATTTCATGTCAATAAAAGTTTTTATAAGTGCATGTTTCTCTATTGGAAGAGTTCTCTATCAGGCTGGGATCATTCTGTCTTTCAGATGAGCTGGACAAAGCTCTGATGAAAGCATCTTCAGGTCTGATAAAATGACAGTGAAGACAACAACGCAAGAGATTTTCCAAGCTCTCCTTTATGTTAAGTTGTTTTGAAAACAACACAATTCTGTTTACAAGCCTACAATCATCTGTTGTGTGAAAAAGAAACTGTCACCAGATCTGTGCAACACAGAGCTCAGAATGTGATACAAGAAGAGTTACATAAAAATACTTTGCATACAAAGTATTTCCTCCCCCTATCCTGATAAAAAAAAGTACATCCAAGGGCTCCAGTATGTGGTAGATGTATGTTGCAGAAACTGACTATGATAGAGGACTGGAGCATTTCTTATCTTTCAGAAAACCACCACCATGATGATGTACTGGGATGAGTATGTCTGGGATGCCATCTTCAAAATGAAAACTAGAGAAGCACAGCCAGCTATAAGTAATATTCTCTTTAACAAATCTGAGCATTATGATTTTTTTGATGCAGCAGAACCCGACTCATAATTCGAGCTCCTTGGCCAAAGGAGAGTTTTATTGTTTGGTAGGTTGATCTTCTGCATCATATTAGAGATCAGGCTCAAGATCTTATGAATCTTACAGGAGTTGGGATTGGATGATCTAGTTGAACAAAGTGAACGCATGCCATGGACTTCAGGTTGAAAAGCATAAACTCCAAAAACAGATGTTCAGAGTGAACATCCACTTTCACTTTGCCACTTAGAACAAGAAAAAAGTTTCTCCAATTTGGAACAGAAGTCTGAACTGCCTCCTTAACTCTATGCCACTTGGTGACTTGCGAGATTTTGCCTGTTAAGAACCATTAATGCAGCCCTCAGACCTCTGCAGGAGGATCACATAACTCCATCACCTTCTGGGGACAGCTGGAAATCGTAAACCGATTGTTATGAATTACGGATGTGTTGATCAGGTGTTGTGAAGGCTGATACCAATTGCCGATTTCATGTTACTGGATCAGCCAATTCCAATACTGATTTTTTTTCTTTATCCCTTTAAAAAGCTTACACTAATCTCCTGCATGACCAGACAAACAAAATATATGTCCTATATTAAAGTGTATTTTTATAATCTATACATATTAATAAAAGGCAAAGCCCTCACTGACTCACTGACTGACTGACTGACTGACTCACTCACTCATCACTAATTCTCGAACTTCCCGTGTAGGTGGAAGGCTGAAATTTGGCAGACTCATTCCTTACAGCTTACTTACAAAAGTTAGGCAGGTTTCATTTCAAAATTCTACGCGTAATGGTTATAACTGGAACATATTTTTTGTCCATACACTGTAATGGAGGAGGCAGAGTCACGTATCGCGTCATCACGCCTCCTACGTAATCACGTGAACTAAAAACAAGGAAGAGATTTACAGCACGAGTCAAACGCGGGAACGAAGGTAAATGACGTTAATTTTTGACTGTCTTTTAATACTGTGTAAGCATACATATTAACACATGTGCAATTAAACGTGTGCATTTACGGGGTGATTTCTCAGGCTTAAAAGCTCGCCTTTTATCAAACGCGGGAACAAAGGTAACTGACGTTGTTCACTGTCTTTTAATACTGTGTAACCATACATATTAACACATGTGCAATTAAACGTGTGCATTTACGGGGTGATTTCTCAGGCTTAAATGCTCGCCTTTTACTAAAAAGGTAAATGCAAAACTATTTTCAATCAGTTTATTGAAACGCTCCCGTTAAGGATTGCAATAACATATTCGCGAGATAAAAGAACGAAGTAGGGGGAAATGAAGGAAGAGCCGCAAACAGCGAAGAGCAAAAAATTAATTAAACAATTGAGAAGGGAGCGAGTGAAGCATACAAGCATGTTCATAAGGGAAACAAAGCACGGTGTAAAACGTAAGTTTAAATGAAGTTTATAGAAACGCTCCCGCTGCGGATTGCAATAACATATTCGCGAGATAAAAGTTTAATGAGAAGACACGAGGTATAAACGAACCACACGCCGTGGCGCAACGTTAGGGGCAACAGTTTCAACCATTCTATGATCTGCTTCTCGCAACTGAAAGACGGCACATGGCGGATGTTAGCCGACTTGCTGACCGCAACATTAGGGGCTTCAACTCTGGCGCTGACGCCACATCTCAGTGCCAACTCTTTGCAGACTCTACTTAAAAGACACGCCCTCCTCACTGGACAGTTAAAAAGACCAATCAAACTAACGATGACATCAAGTATTACCCAATCAAAAGTAGGAAAGGAGGCATCTTCATAAAATGCGTGTGGGATGATTTGCATGAGACGCTGCTTTAAAAAAAATGATAAAAAAAATACGGGATAAATCCCGTCCCGTATTGATTCAACACGGGACGCGCAATTTCATTCTCAAATGCGGCACGATTCCGTATTTTAAAGGACGGGTGGCAACCCTACAGTGCCAGGTAACCACCCATACAATCAGATTGTGATTCAGACTAGGAATGCAATGAATGTAATTACCCCGATCTACATACAAGGCGAAAGTCTTGCAACATTCAAAGATGATGGTTTGGGATAAGTACACCATACAACATAAAAGAGCTTATGAAGCCTTGAACCGAAAAAAGCAACATCTCAGAGATCGTAAAAAAAAAAAATAGGAGGTAATGTCGTTTTACTCGCTGTAGATTTTAGTCAAACATTACCAGTTATTCCACGAGGGAGACCAGCAGATGAACTCAACGCGTGTTTAAAATCCATGCTTCTCCCACGCTCGGTTATATGTCGCGTGTTCTCGGGTAGGTACACCAAAAAATGTATACATTTAAGCATGTAATGGGCAAACAAAAAATGAGGTATACCCGAAGGCACTGCAGTAGTACTTAATCTAACTTTACTTCTTAAATGTTAATGTTTTACTGTTTAGTAATTTATACGCTTCTTATATGTTGTTCAACTTCTTTTATCAAAATACCAGTGACAGCGCAATGCACGATAACATGGAGTGAATACACCATACGCATCCGCCCACGGCCGCCCTGGTGTGCGCAGATAGGAGTTGATTCTACAATAAAATAAAATAAAGATAAAAAGAGTAATACAATCATCACCCATAAAGCGGATAGTAGACGTGACGTACTATATGTGTACCACATTTCAAGTGTATAGGTGAAACGGTTTGCGAGCTACAGGTGATTTAAAATCCTGGACAGACACACAAATTGCCACGGTAGCAAATTACAGAAGAAGATTTTACTGTTTAATAATTTATATTTATATGAAATGTGCTTCTTATATATTACTTCATATTCTCATATGATAATGATGTTAATGTTTATATTGATTTCTATGTTATTGAAACTGCATGTATGTGTGTATATGTATATATATATATATATATATGTATATATATATATATATATATATATATATATATATATATATATATATATGTATGTATGTGTATATATATATATATATATATATATATATATATATATATATATATATATATATATATATATATATGTGTATGTATGTGTATATATATATATATATATATATATATATATATATATATATATATACTAGCAAAATACCCGCGCTTCGCAGCGGAGAAGTAGTGTGTTAAAGAGGTTATGAAAAAAAAAGGAAACATTTTAAAAATAACGTAACATGATTGTCAATGTAATTGTGTAAACACTCATGAGAAGCATATTGTTAAAAAACGCTTCTTTGACTCATCAGCAACTTTAAAACTTACAAACATTCTAACCAATCAGTCCGTTTATAGTGCCAACTATAATAGCGAGGAGAATGTAAATAGTAAGGTGGAAAGATTTAATACTAAAGTGAGGGCTGCTGTTGACATAGTTGCACCTGAAAAGACAGTTAAAAAATCTTCTAGCATTGTTATACCTTG